>NC_141709.1:32628317-32663317 GCF_971803275.1 Cyanistes caeruleus | reverse complement strand
GTCCCTGCCCATGGCAGGGGGTGGAATGAAAGGAGCCTTAATGTCCCTTCCAACCCAAACCACTCCAGAATTCTGTGATACTTTTGTAGAGCCACAGCCATGCCTGGGGTAAGCATTGGAAACAGCTCATTTGATATTTTCTCCTGGAACTTCTTTACTGTTGGGAAAAGTTGTGGTTTATGTCCTTTTGGAGAAAAAGTGGAAGCAGAGCTTTAGATTTTCTCTTTCTGTGCGTCCATCTTCCATGTTCCAGGACAGTTGCTTCAAAATAATTCATTTGTTTCTAAGCACAATGTTCCTTTCTGTACCAAAAGGGAGAAGAAAACAAATAATGGAATCATTAATTTTAATCTGATTTCAGAACACAGGGAACCATTGTAAACCTCTATCTTGAAATATTTTCAGGACAAATAGTAGAAATTAACTTTTTTTTCCCCATTAGTAACTTTCTACACAGGGAAAACACATTTCCAAGCTATTCTATTTATGTTCCACATGTTGCTGCAATTGCCTTGAATTGGATAGTGTGGAAAATCCTTTTTCTATCTAATCTGTCTCTCCACACTGCAGATAAGTAGGACAATATTATCCCAGAACTCCAAAAACTTTATGTACACAACATCTTATTTGAAATTAATGGGCACATTCACAGTCTCAGAAACCCATTTATTTTAGAAGAAACATCCTGCCTTTTTGGGGGCTTGCCATGTCTCAGCAGAGCAGGGTCAGGCTGAATATGGAGCTGTAGGTTGATTTATCTCCAGGATTCCTGCAATTTCTCACATGTCTGCTGGCATCACATCCAGGTAGGGATAGCATAAAGTGACATTTACTATTTCAGTCTTAAAGTGAGTGTGGATATTGTTGCTAATAATCATCCCCTTGTAAATTATAAATGTCAAGGACACCCAAACCCATGTTTTCACTGGAGCTTCTTTTTCAGAAAGAATTTCTTCCATTTGTCAGGCTGGTGAGGCTCCTTTTGGCAAACAGCACAGCATTAGCCTTTAGGGTGTTTGATCCCTGCCTTCAGCTCCTGCAGAATAAATTAATGAAATGGGCATTTTTTCTTAGGGGATGGCCTCACTTAAAGTCCATATGCTTTAAGTTGCCACTGGAATATTGCTTATTAAAAACGAGAGTAAATGGGGCTGATCCATGCCAGACGTGGAATCAGAGAATATTCCAAGTGTCCCTGGGAGCAGGATGACAGAGCTGGCAGAGGTTCCTGCTGCTGTTATTAAACCCAGAGCACTGCAGGGTCTGGGGTGCAGCAGAGGAACCAGGCAGAGTCCCCAGGCTCTGCTGCAGCACAGGGGAGGTGACATTTCTGTGCCACCACTGCAGTTCTGGGCTCCCTGAAGGGCTTCCCACCATGCAGCAGCCACGTCCCTTCTCCCCCAGCACATCCCCAGTGCTCAGCAGAAATCAGGATTGAATCCAGGAAATTCCAGCTGAGAAAATCAAGATCTAAACCATTCCTGAATGTCCCACCCAGTGAGCAGATGAAATGCAGCTCGTTCATTTGAGTCAGTCCAAACCAGGGCTGCAGATGAATTTTGAAACCCTCAAGAAATCAGTGAGTTCTTTACAACTCTGACTTCTTCAGAATTAAATAATTAGCAGAGTTTATGGAAAGGATAACAAGTGTAAATGGCTCTTGGAACAAGTGACATTCCCTAATTTAAAGATAAGATAATTACAGAAGAATTCTGCTTCTGATGTTGATTAAACTTCTGATAGTTGCGTTGTCTCCAGTGAAGCTGCTGCTCAAACAGACTTAGAGCCTCAAAGAAAACCAAAGATTTAAGTGCTAATTCAGCAAATTATTTCAATCCAAGCTCATCCTTAAATTCGTCCTTCATTCAGAAGGCACTGGTAAGATTTCTCGTTTCATGGGAGAGAAGGACATCCTTAATCTCATTAAATTTAAAGAAAATTTTATTGCTAGTGCCATCAATAAGGTTGGACTTGAGGGTGACCTGTGTGGGCTGGGTGAGGCCTGAGAACACCTCCATAGAAAAGGATATCTCTGCAGCCAAATGTGGACTTTTTTTTAAAAACTGGGAATTTCTCCTGTCAAATCTCTTTCCTGTCTTGTAGTTTGGTTTGGACCTTGCAGGAGTTTATTGAATGCCTCATGTTGTTCTACACATACTCCTTTCTCCCCCAAATTATCCTAATTAATGGCTTTTGATTTAAGTGTATTCTATAAAAAATAAGAAAAGCAAAATAATAATAATAATAATAAACTCCACTTGGTTTCTCTGTTAAATAACCCTGAAGAAAAATTTGCACATAGGACAGCTGTTTAATGCATCAATCAGCATTTTATTTAGGAGAAAGTCCCAGAATTTGGGTCCAGCCCTCAGGATTTAGTCTTGGTCACACAACAATTTGTGTGTTTTTCAAAGCCTTAGAGTCAGGATTCCAGCTTGGAAATCTGAATTTTTGGGAAGCTTTCATCCTGCTAGAAGTGCCATTATTTTTTAGAGTTTCACAGATGAGAGCTTGGTGGGCCTGGCATAATAGGGATGTGAAGATGGATTATGGAGAGACCCAGAGCTCTCATTAGGGTAGGGAGGGAGGCCAGGCTCTGATGGGAATGACGGATTGGGCCATCTCCTGCCTTCCTCTCCCAAGGCAGCGCTCTGCATTTTGTGTTTTAATTTTAAAGATAATTACTTTCATTTAATCCCGTGCTTTTTAGGAAGGTAACGGAGATGGGGACATTTGTTATGGGCCCATCATCTCCCGTGTTTGAATTTGTTCCTGGTTAGTGAGGAGTGCTGGAAAAGGGGCTGGCTGGGGTGGGTTGTGCAGATTTTCCCTGTGCTTCATCCAAAAACGCCTCACCCACCTCAGAATATTCTGGTTTAAGGATTTCTTGCCGGTGATACGAGTAACAGAGCTGAGAGGTGAATATCCATGGAGTCCTTGATCCCTGCACCTTATTGTGTTGGCAAAGCAGCCTGAGTCTGCACCTATGGAAACATTCCTTTTTGGATCTGGAGCACTTTGGGATCTTCCTTCACTGTAACACTTCGGTTTGCCTTGCAGAGTTTTGGAGTTTGCAGCTGGACTCCTTCTGGATAAAACACCATGGAAAGCTGTGATCCAGGAATGTGCCAGAGGGAGCCCTGGGTGCCACTGCCACACTCCAGGGTGGATCCCTCGGGATCCCTGCTGCTGCTGCTGCTCCTAAATCCATGTTCACATACCTGATTTGCAAAGAATCCTGAGTGTTGTACCTTTGAAAATCAGGCTACTAATCTCAGCCCAATTTTACTGATTGCATTTTTATAATGAGTGCATACTGATTTACTGATTACCCCTGCCTCTCTCACTCATTCATAAACATTTATTTCACTCCTGTACCCAAGCAGCCATGGAAAAATCCAGTAGAGCAAATGAGACTTTTAGCAGCATCTAAATATCGACCTGGGGGATTTTTCCAGCATGGGAAGGTACTCTTAGAAAAGAGGGAGCTCTGAGGGACCTCCCCAAAATTGCTGCTGGCTCGAGCAGTGCTCACATCAGAGTAATCATGACAGAGCAAAGGCTGTGTTGGCCGCTGAGTCTGGCCACATCTGCCTCTAATAACAGATTTATATGACATGAGCTGTCATTAAGGAGTTGCTGAGTGATAACAATGCATTTGCATGGGTGGGGGCACTGTATTTCTAACCTCCTGTACTGTGACTAAATTCAAAATTTTAAATGGTTTGCAAAAGTTCTGTCTACTTACCAGATTTAGTCAGGCTTGCTTAATCAATTACAAAAAACAATTCATTTACTAAGAATTCGTAAATCACTTTGTATTTCTTAGTAACTTTTTGCTCTTCATACAGAGCAAAAGCACTTGGCTCTTTACATATCCTCCCTTAGTTCCATGTGCTTAAAATTAGCACATGGCCGAGCTGAAGATTGTTTTTAAGAACAAACTCATTCCTATGCTCCCAACCCAAATGCAACAGGAAAAATACCATTATTGCAGGACTAAAGATAAAAAAGGGATTCAATTTTAAAACGCTTGTGGCAATGAAAAAATATAACTTCCAATGTGAGTCAATTCATTGAGGCCTTAACATTCATTTGTTGCAAATGGAGGGGGCAGTGGAATCCAAGGCCGGAGCCAATTGGCATCTTGCAGGCTGGGAAAGGTCAAGCGGTGGCTCGTGGTGTGTGTGCTACTCCCAGGCTTTGTTAAAATGCTGGGATTAAACAGAAGTTACATCTGAGGTCAAGTGACCGCAATAACAGGGGACACAGCAAACCCTCAAATCATTCCCCGGGATGAAAATGACACGGAGCTGACATAATATCTGAGGTGAGATGGAACTGAAATCCTCAGCACCTGAACACTTCACCTACTGATGGGTAACCTGACCCTAACCAATCTTATAATCATACCCATGTCAGGGGGGAAGCTGCATTTCCAGGAGCAGAAGGTACAGTCACTCGCTTTTATTTATTTTATTTTTTTTTGGGCACTGGCTCTGCTTCTGGAATGATGTTGTTAAAAGTTTCAATACTCTGCTTTAAGCCTTTCAAATCAACGTCTTCCATGGAAAATCAGCTGCCACCTTGGGGGCCAGAGCTCCCTGCCTGCTCGGGCTCTTCATTCCGGGTGCTTTGGTTTATGGAGCAGCAGCTGAACGGGCTCCTCGGGGGATTTGAAGAGATCCAGGTTGAGCTCAGAGCTGGAACTTTCAAACCAAAGTGCAGACAGCAAGGACTTGGGGTGATTGGGATTTTTTTCAGGCACGGGGAGTGATTTTTGGCACAGGAAGTCACCTTTTGTAGTGGAACCATCTTTTAAGAAGAAAGGAAAAATGAAGCAGTTCATTGTACTGCTCCAAATAATGTCATATTGATAACTTTAATGGTGCAAACATCTCCCTATTTTTAAAACTATTATTTATATCTCTAAATCTCACCTCTTTAAATTTATCTTTCAAAAATGCATGCTGGAAGGTCCTGATTTCAGAGACTCCTTTGTGCTTTTACATCCACATTTTTCTGGAGAGGGCAGACAAGCTCAAATTAAAAATCCCTTTTACATAAGTGGAGCTGGATCAAAATCCTCCTACAATATTCCCTGAGCCAATCTATTTACACTTCCCCAAACAATCCTTGAGCTGGGCTGTGGGATGAATCAGCATGTATTTAAATCAAAGGCAGACAGGAAAGACTGCATCAGTTCTGTGCCACAGACCTGTCAAAGCCCCGAAGAGATTAAAGGCGTGACCCCTTCATCCCTAACATTGCTCCACAAGAGACATTTCTGTCACTATTTCTGCCACTTGGCTTTCTAAGATGCCACGAAGCCTTAGGGCGACCTCTGCTACATTTCAGTGTTGTTTATTGATTTCTGACCCAGTGCTTAATAGTTTTCCCAGTCCCCCTGAATGGCTTTTGTAAGCAATAGGGTTTGTGCATCTCACCGATCAATACCTTTTATATTTACAATAAAATTGAAACTGCTTCTGCTGGGGGTGCAGCCCAGCATTTGTCATCCTTCAGCGAGGGAAAACTATGTCATTATCTGAATTAAAACATTTATTTCTGATTAAGAGAGTGTCCTATCTCATTAATTTTTCCCTTTCCAATAGAAAGGGAATAGAATCCTATTGATTTTTGCACTTTTACACATCTCCACTGCTGGGAAGATAATTGAGAAGTTAGCCAGAATAAATGAAGTTTCAAGTCTAGCAGGCCAGCCAATACCTTCCAAATTCAAGGTGTTTTTATGAAGCTGGATTTTAATTTGTTGGCAAGCTGAAGCAGTGGGACTTATTCGGCTGAGTAAATTGGATTAAGAGTAGAATCTCCTTGAAGCGTGTCTTGGTGAATGCTGAGGGGCTTGTTCCCCCCAGACAGCCACGGACTTGCTGGAGATTTATGCTAAGACAGCTTCCAAATTGCCCTCCTTCAAAACTCCAGCTCGCTGCAGGAAGTGGGGATTAGTGGACCAAAAGCTGATTAACTCACTTCTCCTCCATTGTATCGCCTGTCTTAACCCAACTCCAAGCAGAGCTGAACTAGACCTTCAGATTTTCTGCCAATTGATTACTCTTTATTAGAATAATGGGATTAAATCAAGCTTCATTAAAAAGAATTCCCATTGCATGAATCCCTGTTCTGAGGACCTTTCCAGCATCAGTGTTTGCAGTGATGCCCCAGGTAAAGGCCACCCTTCCTTCTCTGTTTTCCTTCTGTTTTCCTCTCTCTGAATTAGAATTTTTCATTTCCTTCCTATAAAATCCGTGCCATCATTGTATATTCCACTAGAAACCAGAATGAGTGTTTATACTTGGGGAACTATAAAAGTTTGGAGTTGAATTAGGCAATATATTCCATATTTTAATAAGTTAGATGGATGAATTTCATAATAGCTGTTTTAAAGCAGGGAAATACCTCTTCCCAAAAATATTCTCAGAAAACATGGACTCCTCCATTTTTTTGGATGTAAGGATCAAATATCCAAAAAAAATCAACACCAAAATAGGAAAAAAAAAAAATCACAATTTACACATTTAGCTCAGTGATCTCAATTCAGAGACTTCCAGTAACAATCTGTGATCTCACTTTTATTCAAGCATTCTTTACAACTTGGTTCGAAGCATTAATTTGATTATTTTTCAATAATCCAAGATTTATAGACTGCAAGTTAAAAAAGCAAGGACTGGAACTTCTGAATTTGTGATACCTGGCTCTGGTGGGGCTTTTTTGGGAAGAGAGAGAATGCTGTGAATGTCTGAACCTTTTTAGTTTCTGAGGAAACAAATATAAAATACACAGGAAAAAGCCCTCTGAAAAAACAATGTAAATGCCATAGTTATAACAAATCAAGAGCACCAGATTAAAAATGCTGTGTAAGGGAAGAACTTAATTTCTTGCTGCATTTTAATGCACAGTCCCAAGCACCAAAGTATGCAAAAGGTTGAATACATTCATCACAAACATTTCTGTTTTCTCTTTTTACACCAATGAGAAATTACAAGATTACCAATGACCTTCCTACCAATGAAGCACCATAATTATGGTCATTTGTTATACAACAGAGATGAATGGATAGAATTTACATAGAATAAAAATATTATTTAACAGCTGTTATGGATGTGTGAAGTGCAATCCTAATTTATTTAAATGCTATAAATATATTGGTAATGTATTCTTTTCGAATTAACCTCATGAACTTTATACTGGCAAAACTTCAATTAATATTGCACTAAAATCCATTTCCTCCTGTTGTGGGGAATATTGAATTGGGAAAATCTACAGCTACAGCAGCAGCTCACTGCCTACAAGTTTTTGTTTGATTTTTTCATTCCTTGGCTGAAGCTCGTGGTATTGAAATGATTTAAAAAATGCTTTAAATTAAAATTAGACCAAACAGACTTTTACAAACCAGCTTTCTTTTCCTGTTAGTTTAAGTATACAATAAGAATTTATGAATGAGTTGCCAAACATTATTTTAAAATGTGAGGTTTGGTACTATATTCTGTGTATTCCAGGACTTTTTGCTCATCTCTCTGGCTTGGGAGTGAAATAAAAGAGGAAAACAGAGCCACACGGGGCTCATTTAACTCAGCCCTTTCTGGCTGCATATTACAAGGTGGATTTAAAGAGAACAACAGATCTGTGTTGTTGTTTGATTAATTTGGAAGCACAGGGGATGTTTGCATGTGTTTGTATCTCACATTTTGGGTTTATCTCTTTTGTATTCCGTCCATCTGCCCCGAGCTGTCATTATTCCATGTTCATCGACAGAAGAGTTATAGTTTGCAAAAACCTATCAGGTAGGCTGGACAGCAGATAATTGAGGTGATGATCAGTGCTAGCAAAAGACAATTGATAGTGATAGTGTCAGAGGCTGCACCTAACAAGATCTGCACCCTCTGTCTCCTTTAGCCTTCCTTCGGAAAGGACAGAATATGGAATAACATGGACATGTCTGATGTGCATCAATAGATAGGATGGCAGTGCATAATACTTCTTGGAACTGCAATCTGATGGTTGTATCTTTTGACATTGCAGCAGGTTATTAAATAGAAATGTGAACTATTAAGAGATGATCTTGACTTTCAATACATTTTTATCAAAGTCAAAAAATAGTTGACACCACTGAGTGGATCCACTTTGTGAAGGAGCAGAAAAATCTGGCATTCCAGGGGAGTCAAGGATCGTAATTGTCGTGTTCTTGAAGAGGAAGGCAGAGTTCAAACCACAGATATTTAATGGAAATAGAATAATTAACAAATGTGAATATGCATAATTATACCAGAGTATAAATAAACAAATAAGTACAAGTCCAATCTCCAATGTTTAAAGCTACTGGTGAATTAACCAACTGCAACAGTCGCAGGTATCAGAGTTAATTGATCCAGATTCCAGGAATGTGTTTTCTCCTCACATGAGGCTGATCCAAGTGTGGAGCTTGGAACATGCAGACATTTCCCTGATCCACAGGGAAAGCAGCTTGACCCTGTCTCTGAAGATTTCAGCATCTGCAATTATAAAACTGAATAGTGGACATTAAACCATGGGAATGCATTTAAATCTCGTTCTTCCAAAAGCACCGCATCATCTGCACCATTTTGGATTACTCTTTACTTTTCTGGACATTTAAAAATGTCATTTTTCTTCCTGATTTTCAAAACCTACGTCTTTATTTCAACCCAAACACTCTGTTTCTGCTCTCAGCTCCATGACAGCCTCCTGTAGTACTTTTTTAGCATTTTCACAGAACAGATGAGATCTTGCACACAAGACCCATTTGGCCAACTCCAAGTGTCCCAATTTTGCACAGCTGCACATTTTCCATTGTGCAGGAAGGGTCAGCGTGGGCAGCCTGGGGTAGGATTTATCCTCCTCTGCCCAGCTGTAATGTATGCAAGGAAATTGTGGCTTTGCATGGCCATTAAACACCCTATAGTCTATATAAAAACATGCAAAGTTGAGGCTTAATAGCAATAAAATATTATGGGTACTGCCCTTGCTCATGGCTGAGAGAGTGTGGCCCTTGATTGGGTAATTGGCAAACCACACACTGTGGCTCTCCCATGAATAATCATGTTTTTTCACTAGGGGAACAATAGGGGTGCTTAATCCTCTAACTCTGCTTCCCAAAATGCCTCTCCATGGTTGTGGGGGCTCTTCCTGAGCATCCTGCACTCCCTTTCCCAGCAGTGTGCTCACAAAGCCATTTCATTCCTGCTCTGTGGCACTGAGGCTCTGCTGGCTTTTATTTTTCCCCGAGGCCAGTAGCCTTTGGGAGGGACTGGGACACATTAATGGAAAAGATCTGCTCCCTAATTCATGGCATTTCAGAGACCTTTGAATATATTGGGCTCCGGTTGAATTAATGTCATTTCAGTCAGGACGGGAAGTTTACTGTAGTTTGTCAACTATCATTCATTTAGGAAGTCCAGTAATTTAATGTGCAGCAGAGGGCAGGGAGATGGAAGATGGATCTGGATGAATTATGTGGGATTTTTTTAAATACCTGCGTGGAAAACATCACTCAGTTGATGAGAGTACGGTGAAAATCCTTCCATGAAGTGGGGCTGATTTCTGCCACAAACCCAGCCTTACTCAGCACAACCAGGAACTCCTGGCCCCCCTCGTTCTCCCCCAACTTCTGAGAGGTGAGGGCTGTCCCTTTAATGCAGGGAATTGATTGATTTATGGCAGCGTGATGGATCGAACGATCGTCAATGGAATTACACTGAATTATGGTGACACTGCTTCTGCTCCACAAGCCACTCCCCATACGTCCTATAACTCAAAAGCAGAATGACAATAATACTATCTATGAAATTTATATTCATGATTATAAATTAATTCTTTTTGGCCAGACCAGCAGCAGCAGCAGCCTGGTTTTGCAATTTCCAAACAGCATTTATGGCATTGGCTTGGGAATACTATCTATCAAGCTTGGTGACAAATGTGGTGGATGATGGTCTCTGCCGCCGCTGGCTCCAACATCCACTTGTGTTACAGAAAATGCTATAAAATAACAGGAATCCTTGAGCTGCAATTTCTGACCAGTGTTCCTGGCCTAACAGCAAGCTGCACAGGTCCTCTGTGAAATTAATTATTCCCAATTCCCTGGGAGAGAAACATGGAAAGAAGGCTGTATTCCCATGTGGGAGGAGCCAGAGGCATCAGGAAGCAGCTGCTGGGAATTGGAGAGGCTGCACCCAGTGCAGGAGCACCTGAGACTCCAGGGAAATTCAGCCTCTAACCTGGGCCTGTTGAATCCCTTTCCATCAGAGGGTGGAAAAAGTACCAGGACTTTTCCACCAGTGTTGGCTAATTTAAATATATATATATATATATTTACATATAAAACCTTGAAAAAGTGAAAAACAGGAACGAGGAGCAGATCTTGGTGATCTCAGAGCGGTGTGAGAGCAATGACTGCAGCAGTGCAGGGCATGGTTCCCACCAGGGACAGCTCAGCTGCAGAGCCACTTCATGGACACTCTGAACAGCCCTGAAGTGCCAGCAGCACCCTTTGGAGGCACTTTTTACATCCTGGGAGCTCCTGGGTGCCACTCAATGGAACCATTGATAGCTGAGAGCAGCACAGTCCCAGGATCTCCACTTCTGCTTTCCAAGGAAACCTCCTTTGCCACAGGAAGGCTCTGAAGTGGCAAAGATTGACAGTGAGGATGCAGCTTTATCCCAGATCATTACAGAAAAGATCTGCTGGCCTGCAGTGATTCCCTACCAATGGGTGATAGAAATCAGGAGTAATGATTATGTTTGGATGCAGACATAAGTTTCATTGAGCAACCTCTGAACAGCAAAATGGTGCAAGATGATAAGTCACTACTTTTGAAGTATTCACTTGGCAATAATTACTTTTTTTTTATTTTAGGAAAGATATCCTTTGAAAATACGCCAAGTTAGCAACGCTTCCCTTCATTCACCTGTTATTTAGCTTGAAGAAAACCTCTAAAACTCCCTGAAGTTGTCTTCTGTCTTGGAGTTTTTTAGGTTGGGTTTTTTCAAGTGAGGACCAACAGACCTGTGATGCTGAGCACTTTGTTCTTTGACTTACAGATCAGCAGGGCTGGCCCCAAGCATCACCTGCTGCTTTTCACCCCTTGTCTGGAGTGATTTCCATCACCCACTGGTGCTGGAACTGTTGTCTGTGATCAGCTCTGAGATCTTTGCTTCTCTTCACCTCAGGTGCTCCAAGGGCAAGGGAGACCTTTCACCACGACCTGTTGTCACCTGCTGTTGTGAGAAAGAGGGGCTGTTTGCAAGGCTGTGACTTCTCTCATCTCCCTCTGGCACCTTTGGACTTTGTAGCTCTCCCCACCTGCTCCTGGCTGGTTTCCATGGCATCAGCAGCCGCTGGTGTCCCTTTCCACAAAGCTCTGCTGATGGCAGTGACGCTCTCCCAGGCAGGAATCCCCCCGTGCAGAGCAGGCTGTAGTGGCAAAGGGGCTTTTTGCCATTGCGACCCCATTAATGTGGGGCCTCTGGGGAGTGAGGATCTCTTGAGCAAGGCACCGAGTTATCCCGAGCGTTAGAAATTCCTGCCTGGTTATAAACACAAGGTTGTGGGAGCAGCTCCAGGTGACAGCAATCCCACTGAGCTCTGCCTTTGCATTTCTGCCCTGTTTTCCTCCTCTGCCTCCTCTCTCCAGCTGGCTGGGTTGGCTTCCAGCTCCCCATACAGCTCTTTTCTACCCCTTTCTATCCTACAGCGTCTCCATTTTCCTTCTGAAACACAGAAAGAACCTTCAGTCCAGCCCTGTGTGCAAAGATACTTTGGAAAAGTTGGGATCCAGTAAAACTCCAGTTCATTTCTTCTCTGCTGCCTGCCCTACTGTCAGTAATAACCTGCCCATGTTCCCTGCGCCTTCCCCACTCCCCATTTATCACTTTCATACCCTGCTGCCATCCTGTCCAGCCTAACTTTCTGCTCTCCCATCATCTAAATGCTTTTCCACCAGCCTTCTATGTAAATTCTGGCTTAGACTTTGTTAGAGTAAGAGAAATGCAGCTTTATTGCACTGTGAGTCTCCAACACAGTGAAACCCATTAATGGGAAAGGTTTTTCCATCCGTTCCAAGTGAACGGAGATGCAGCTCTATGGAATATAGCTATGGTGCTGGAAAATCTATATAGACAGCAGAAGAGACAGAGGAAGGCTGTTCATTTACATAGTTTGTGGTCTTGGTTGGAAATTCAAGGTGAAAGATGGGCAGATTTCCTTTGCTTACAAGTGGTGTGCAATCCCTAAAGTCCAGGTGGGAGCAAAGTGAGGAGAGCAGGCTGAGCAAGGGGTTAATTCAGCTTTGGAATACTCACCTAAATCCAGAGTGGCACTGAGGGACAGAAGATCCCACAGCTCTGCAGCACCAACACAGCCAAGATTTGGGGAAGAATTTAAATGAAACCCACCCTGATGGTTGCCTTTTCCAAGGGCAGCCTGAGCACGCTCTCCAAAGGTCTGTGGCCACACAGGAGACCAATCCTTCCTCTGGTTATGAGTAGAGCCATTCCAAAAAAAATGTGTTCCTTGGCTGTGGAGCTGCATTTTGACTGCCTGATGAATCAGACATAAACTATCCTGGGCTTTGAGGAGCTCATTATTCCGAGCACTTCCCTTGCTGTTCTCCATGGCCAGCTAGCAGAGCCTGGAAGAGTTTCTGCTGACTCGTCTCTTCCAGCCTTGGAGACAAAATCCTGACCTTGCACAGCAAATTTAATTGTGCCAGGGCTCAGTGGAGACCTCGGCAGCAGGAGTGCCACGGAGCAATCCTTCACTTCCACACCTGCAGCGCTGCTGGGAGTTACTGAGGGCTGCTGAAGGGAAAAGGAGATTTAGATCCTTTAGCTAAATGAAATATCCTAATGGTGGTAGTGCCAAAAGCAAGCCCAAATATTAATCTAATGGAAGGTGGGAGCTGGAGCATCTTCGTTGTTTTCAGATTGAAGAGTGGGATTTAAAAGTGTAGTGAGGCATCAAGATCACGGCTCTGCCAAGAGGCTGCTTGGACATTCCACTGGGAATCCAGGGATATTTCCAAATTACTAATCTGTGAATGCTCACTAGCTGTGATTAGTTGTGAAATGTGGCCTTTTTATCAAAAGGGACAAATTTGTATTTGCATTGTGTTCCCTCCATCCATGTCTGATCAAGCACTGAGGAATAAGGGCATTGTTAAAATAAAAAAAGATTAATAATGATATTTAATAGCTTGTTATTTTTGGATCTTGCTTTTAGTGTTTCTGATTTATCTTAACCTGCAAACTAAAAGGGTGAAAATTAAGACTACTTCCCCATCCTTACAGTCGTGGAAATTTTGCAACATCTAAGGGTCAATGGAAAATAAATATAACACATTCTGGGCATTACATTGCCTGAAATCATCAGTGAACCTGAGAGTTCTCTTCATCTCTATTTCCTGTTCCTTGATTTCTGATTTTAGCCTCCTGCTCATCCTTGCAGTGTGGAAGAAAAATAGGTATGACATGGCACTACTAAATGATGCTCGTGTGGGTTTTGTGGATGCTTGTTTGGAATATTTTCCAGAGGTTTTCCAGGAAAATAAAATGGCAAGGATTCCCAAAAACTTGCAGTTAGGCACACAAATGGCAGCAAATCTAGAGATGATGGAAAAATGGATTTCAGCAAATCCACAGAGGGACCTGACAACCACAGGCCTCAGGGAGAAGGTTTACTGTCTGTGTGTGCAAACAATGGGACAGAAATGGGAAATTATGGGAAATGTTGTAATTCCAGAGGCTGACAGATTTGCAGAAAGCATGGGATAAGGGAGATGCAAAAAAAAAAAAATTTAAAAAATATTTATATATATATGTATATATACACAAATATATATATGTAGAATGGGACCAGAGTAATTTTAGCTGTGAAACTCCAGAGGTGGGATGGCATTCCAGCCAAAATGAATCTACTTACTGAGCTGTAAAACAGGTGGTAAAAATACTGATGAAATTTGAAAAATGTTAATGGAACCGTGGCAAACAGGAGCATCCTCAAACACAGCTTGTCTGGGCTGTCTAGAGTTCTAATGGAATTTATTTTTCAAATTTAGTTGAAAAAATTAATTCCCCTGCTGAAATTCCAACTTGCCAACTCTCCAGCCCAGGTGGATTTTTATAGCCAAGATCTAAACCCCTGAAAAATAGCGGTGTAGAGTATAATGGAAATGCTGACACAACCTACATTACAGCTGCACGAATTGTGCCACTATAGTTTATGGAGAGCCCATTTTGGGGTTGTCAGGTTTTTAAACACAGGCTGTTGTAAATTTGAAAGAAGACTGTCTTGTCTTTAGGCTTTAAGGCTGTACATATTAGCAGAGATGGGTTTGAAGCAAAATTTCCCTTCTCAGATGCCTTCCTGGATTTTGGGAGAACTGAAAATCTCACCTGAGCAACACGGTGCCATCATTATCCTCGGTTTTGTTTGGTTATTTTTGGTTTTTGTTTTTACTGGGGGGAATTAGTTCTGCTATGAAATAGAGTCAGTGAAATAGAGTTTCAAACACAAAGTAGGAGGATCTTCCCCTAGGAAAAGGCTGTGAGGAGAAACACAAGTGCAGTACACAGTGGCAGGGTCAGGATTGGGCTCCCAGTCCATTGAAATGGCATTTTTAGCCCAAAAATCAAAATTTCACTGCTACCTGAAGTCTGACATCTCTGGCAGGTAAATCTGTGTCTGTTCAAGCTGCAGTGGAACAAAGGTTTACAGGCTGGAGCCACAGCTTGGCCTCAGAAAATCAAGGATTTTGCCTTTAATTTTCCTCCACTTCCTGTGGAGGAAGTTGAATTCAGACTGAAAACCTGTCCTCAGTAGCTCTCAGGAAAGTTTATCCTGAGCTTGTGAAAACAAAGAAATTGTGGAAATGCAGATTGGAAACTGAATGTCAACACTTGAGAAGCTGAATTCAGGCTGAAATCTTGGGAAAGTTTATCCTGAACTTGTAAAAACAGAGGAATCGTGGAAATGTGGGTTAAAAACTAAATGTCAGCACTCGGGCCCAGTATAATTTGATTGCTAACAGCAGCAGGACGTGTCTTAGTGCAACCCCAAAGGTGGCACCTTCCTAAGGCAGATGAAAACTGCCTTCCATCTGCATGAATTAACCCAGGAAAAGGCAAAGAGGGAAAATCCATTTAAATCTGCATTAATCTTTTATTGGCTTTCCCACTTCTCATAAACAGTTTGTAACCATACATATATCATCATCCCAAACATCAAGTATAACTTCTCACTCAATAATCCAATTGATATCCAGCTGATATATTCAGTAGCAACAGTTCTTAAATGGGGCATTTTATAACCTAGGCAAAGGTTAATCATCCTTAGCTTCTTAAGTGTGATCTTAACTGTACTGCTCGTGCTCACCCCTGGATTGGCAGCAGTGCTCTGGCTTGTGGTTAATTAGGAGGCAGATTCTTCACTGATGTTGAAAGGAAAGCCAGAATGTTAAAATATTGTCGGTGTTTGGGTGACACAGAGGACCACGACTGCCACGTCTCAGCTTTTTCTGATTATCAGGCTCTGTAGAGAGACGTCACGTTGAGTGCCCAGGAATTGGGGACTTTAGAACCGCTTGTCTTTTCTGTTCTAGTTGGTTTTGTTCAAGGCTGTTTGTAGCCTGTCAGGAGTCAATCAGCAGGAAGGCAAACAAGCCACGGCGCTGCAGCAGACAGCGAAACAGAACATCTGACCTGGTGGCACTGCAGTGACACCGTCAGCAGGATCAGCAGCCTGGCCTGGTGGCCACCCCAAAGGCTTCCATCACCCCTGAGCATCCTGCACATAAAGTGGTGACGCAGCTCAATTTGATCTCCCTCATCCCTCTTGAGGACCTCTCTTCTTCAGGCTATTCCCACATAGACAAAAAGATTTTGTCTCACTGAACCTGTTTATTGACCACAGCTGTCACCCCTGCTCTGACCAGTGACCTTATCTGAATATTCAAATCCATTGTAGATCACAAGTTCAAATGATTTTCTTACCCTCTGAAAGCCCTGTTTTCATAGTGAGCTGATTGCACATGACAATATTATAAGGGGTGTAATTGAGATTCTAAAAACAATTTGCACCTCAGGTTTACAAAAATAATATATACAGAAGTGGAAATGCTGCTGACATTCCCTTCCCCCAGCTTCCCTGAGCTGCTCCCGTTTGTGGGAACTGGGATGGCCCTTCCAGGTACAGAGAGACCTGGAATTTTACAAGGATTTTAGAGGGATGTGCCAAATCTGCTGCTGCAACTGAGAACCCTCTGATTCCAACTCATCCTTTGGAATGGTGGGAATCAAGGCCACAGGCCCAGCACTGAAACTCATCTTTCTTCCTTCCCTCAGCAGGGAAACTCTCAGGACAAAGATTTTAGTGCAGTGGCTGTAACAGAGCTGAAGAGGAGCAAGCACAACATATTCCATCTCCTGGTTTTTATAGCATTTCCCATTTCTGTTCTGACTGTACTTCCCTGATAATTTTTCTTCTTTCTTCTCTGATGTTTTCACAAAGAGCAGAAGGCCAACTTTCCAGTATTGAACTGACACCTTAATCTGTGCTACCTGAATAATGCAAATCATTAGAATTATCTGATCCTATTAAGAAGCCCCACATTTCAAGTTCCCATCCAGCTGACTGCCTGTCCATCCAGCATTCCATTGATTTCATCATCCTCCTTAAAGATACTGGGTTTTGCTGGTTTAAAGAATAATGGGACAATGGTGTCAGGAGAACCAGAATATCTAGCTGGGTTCAGTTGGACTGAGGTGTCCACAATTAATGAAAATTAAACTCACAGAAAATTTGGATTGCTCAGACTCCTGAGCAGGAATCAGTCCAAGTGTGCTCAGACTCTGAACTTTACAGACCATGTCAGGTGCAGCCTCAGCTGAGAGCAGGAAGCACCATGGCAGGGAAGCAGATTTTATTCTGTATCAGTGAAGAAAAAGGTGAAATATTACAAATTCAAAAAAGCAAACAGAGGCTGTAGGTGAGAAGCTCCACCCCAGAGGTTTGTGGTGATCTCTTCAACAGGAGGATTCCATGGACATCCAGCTTTGCCAGTAGAAAGGATGAGCTCAGGAGAAAAGCCCAGACACAGAAATCCCAGATCTCCCCTTCTCAAACACCACACAAAACTCCTGTGAAAACCTCACTCTTGTGAAAAGTGTTGCATCTTCTACTGGTGCTGGTTGGAAACACCAAACTGTCAGAGCTTTCCTAACACGTGGTCCTGCAACTTTCCCATCCCTCATTTTCTGCACCTCAGAGTCACCCTGAGGATTGTTGCTGGTGCTATTTATTCCTACATTATTATGAAGTGTCCAGTGTGGAATATAAGGCTTAAGTGCAGCCAAGTTCACAAAGCCTTTGGAGCTCATTACATGGATGGCAGTGCAGGAGTGCAGAGCGTTGCTGTAAATTTGAATTTTCTGCCGTATGTTTTCTAAATGCCAATATAAATAGCCCAGGAAATAATAAAATGAATAAAACACACGACTTCATTCGAGTTCCATTTGGAAAGACAGGGTGTGAAATGAAGAGTTCTGTTCTCCAGGTGGTGATCTCCTTGCATAGTAGAGTGTTTGTCCTGAATTTCAGCGCTTTGGAAAAAAATCATGGAAACTCTTGATTTAGCTGGCGTTTAATGTGCATTTTAAATAACTTCTGTGACATAATCAGCTCCTGGGGGATTCCAGAAGGAACTCAGAGAGCAGTAAAAGCTTCAGCTGTGGCTGTCCCTGCCTGGCCATTGTTTGCTGGGTACCCAAACCCCAGTGTTCCCGTGTCCCACATTCTGTGTGTGGCTGCTGCTCCCATGGATCCATTTGTGCCTGGGGCTGTAAATCCCTCCCCTCACTGGGAATAGCAATGCACGAGCCATAGGCAAATATAATAATAGCTCCAGCTATCCATAAATGAAAAATCATGGACAGCAACATTCTCTTGATTGTTGTTCCAACAGAATCCTTTTCCTTTTCTTTTTCTTATTTTATCATTCAAGCCTCTGTTTTATTTTTATAAAAATAAAGAGCTTTGGCACATGAGCATTCTTGCCTTAATAAAACCCAGTCTCCTTTACACGGATTGAGTGGCTCTGTATTTATAAAATCAGAATATTAAATAACTCAGACTCTCAATAAATACTGAGGAGAAAGTCACAGGGCCACCAATTTTGCCAAAATCTCAAAAATCCTGGGAAATTGTAACCATATTGGGAACATGAAGAATGTTGGCAATGCTTTAAATTAAGTGTTTTTAATATGCTTAACCATGCATTAAATTTAAGCTTAACGAGACAGTTATTGTATGCTGACTAAATACCACAATCTTATTAAAAACATATTTACAGAGATTAACAGTGATGTAATAAATACATATTTATGCCATCATCGGTAAACTGCTAATACCATGCTTTTAATTAATTGGCATCTACTCAATAACAGTGGGGCTCTGCAGGGATTTATTATATTTGGTTTATGTTGATGAAGCACCAACTGGTTTAATGAGGGTTAATTGATCTAACTAACTATTAAAATATACATTTCTTATTTTGTGGTGATCAGGGCTTAAATGAACACACATTAAACAACTGGGATTTAGTCTGTGCTCACAGGTGAGTGGGGGCTTAAATGAACTCTTGTCTGGGAAGAAATTAAATATTCCAGGAAATAGCAGAGTAAGAAATGAAATTGAAATAAAAAACAATCACAGAAATACCCAGCAATAGGTTGGGCAAAGAAGCAAATCCTTCAGGGCTTCTGGAAGTGTCTCATATGAGGACAGATCAGGAGATACTGTTGGTTGCTCCTCCTGGGCATTTCTTGGTGCTGAGATAAATTCTGGATGAATTCTGAATGAATTCTGAATGAATTCTGTATGAATTCTGTATGAATTCTGGGTGAATTCTGGTTGAATTCTGAATGAATTCTGGATGAATTCTCAATGAATTCTGGATGAATTCTGGATGAATTCTGGATGAATTCTGAATGAATTGTGGTTGAATTCTGGATGAATTCTGGATGAATTCTCAATGAATTCTGGATGAATTCTGGCTGCTCTGCTGGCTTTACCATAAATTCCAGCTTGCCATGAAACCCCACACCCAGGGGAGGTTAATTGAACCCCCAGGATCTGTTTTGAGAACTCTGAGCCATGTGCAATGTGCTTTCCACAGCCTTCTAGTTTTCCATGCTGCTGGAATGAGCGTGTGTGCCTAATGGAAAATCTACGAGCATTTTCAGAGCGGTTAAAACACGCTTTCCACTGGTTTTAATTTAATTTTACTTTTTTATGAAGAATCTTAGAGAAAGGGCACAGTGAAAAAGCAATGAAAGCCAAATTGCTGTACATGAAGTTTCATTTCTGGAGAGCCAGGGAGATTAATTCACTTGGCTGTGACTTGTTCATTACTACCCCAAGCTAACAAAAAAAAAATGAAATATCACAGGGAGCAGCTCCTCTCTTCCATAGGTTGTAACAGTGCCCTGATCACAGGCTGTGGAAGAAGAAAATATTCTTATTAATACTCTGACAATGCCACACCTGCACTGAGCAAATTATTCTGATGCTGCAGTTTTGCTGATTCTGATGTGATTGTTTTTCTGGCCATTCGTTTATTTTATTATAATTTATAAAATATATAATTTTATAAATACTATATCTTTTATTATATTTTATCTGGACATTTTTCAGTGTTCCCCAGCCTGGTGTGAGGATGTGGCACTCACTGATCAGGAGACTCTCACCCAAGATTTGCTGAATCACTGGCTCTCCCTGATCCACTCTGCCAGGGAAGGGAGTGCAGGAGTTTTTGTGTGGGAATTACCAGGGAAAACCCTCTAAGAAGGATAAAAATAATGATGGTAAGAAGGAAGCTGAATTATTTTCTGTTGCATTGTCCATGAGGGAAAGAGAGGCCTATAAAAGATCAAAGGTGATATCCTGACACAGGGCCATCAATTAAAATATTCTGCCAGGCCTTTATTTGATGCTTAGCTTGCCTCTAACAATTTACAGCAAAACTTTATAGGGTCCATTTATAAGACTTAAATTTTTTAATTATTCTAAATTTTGAGTTGAACCTTTTTTTTTTTGAGGGAAAAATGTTAACTCTTAATAAGTGACATGGCATTTTATTCTGAATCAAAAGCCTTTTCTTTGAAAATGGCTTAATTAACATTTCCAGGTTCATAACATTTTCATTTATTCCCCCTTTTTGTTTTTAAATGGTTTTTTAAGTTTTCCAGTGATAGTGATAGAGGTTTCCTAATGTATTAAAAAAACACAGAGTGTGCCCAGTGGGATCTGCAATCTGATTAGCTTTCAGTTTGAAGCTGAAGGAGCAGATTAAGCAGAGAAGGTCTGCCATGCTATTAAAAAGAAAACCTGATTTCTTCTAGCCATTAGCCAGTAAAATGAGTACAGCTGTCAGCAGAATGGCTAAATATATTGCACAGTGAAGATTAGCAGGTAAATATTTGAAAATTATGCAAGTTTTGGAATGTGTGAGGAGCTGAATTCTGCTGTAAGAGGTGACTTAAAGCTGGAGTTGTGATGCTGCAACCCTCAGGTTTTGGGATTGTCTTTGAAGACCCTCTTTGTACAGGGTTTCATCCAGCTCTTGGCACAGGAGGCTCTGGTCCTTGAGCAAAACTCCAAGCTGTTACCACAATAAATAACAAAAATAAAATTCTAATCCCACTGAATCCCACAAAACAGCTCCTAATTTATATCTGGAATTCAGTGCTTCACCCTGGTGATTCACCTCTGCGTTTTCCCCCAAAGCCTTTCCCAAGAGGGGAAGTGCTGCTGCTCTTGGCTCTGCCCATTGGGCCTCTAAACATTTGAAGTAGTAAAAGCTGCAATGTCTCCCATCAAAAATGATGGCTATCCAATTTCCAGCCTTGGATTTTCCAGTGTTTTGGATACACCTCACCAAGCAAAGGATCTGAAAAGCAACTTCCATAATGTTCTCCATGAAGGCAGAATGCAGTTTTGGATCTGAAACAGACACAAGTTGTTCAATGTCTGACCAGCACATCCATTTCTCCCATTCCTGGGGATCTGCACCTTTGTACAGGCAGGATTGGAAGCTGTTGTATCCCTGCTGGAATCCATTCCCATCCAGAAGAGAGCAGCTATTGAACTCAGCCTGCTTGATGAGGATGCACTCAAGCAAAATGTCATGGAAAAACAATTTTCTCCCTGCAAAACAACTGCTTATCTCAGACAGCATCAAATCAGAAATGAAATCAGAGAACAGAATCCAATTAGAAAAGAGCTGATGTGGGAAGTCCTGAAAGAGGAAGGGTTAGCAGTAGATAGGGATGTGGTGGGGGATGAGAGCTTCCAAATTCACTTTTAGACCCCAAAATAAAATATTTAAAGCATATTTAATGTATTTAGACTGAAGAAGAAAATAAATAGATGCAAGTTTAAAGTATATATATATGTGTGTATACATATATATATGGTCTTCTTGTGTACCCTGGGCCATTTATGAATTCACACACACATCTCCTGAGATGTAAACAACCACATAAATTGTTAAATATATATCTGTTCCACACCTCTGTAGCATTAATTTGACATGTTATACTACACTTAGGCCCCATCTTATCTTTAACCTGACTTGGTACCTCTTTTCTGTCCATGTCAGTGTAGCTGAGAATTGTTTAAAATCTCAGAGCTGGCAGCTGTGGCACCATGCAGAGGTGAAAAGTGAAGTGACAGGAAGCAGATGTTTAAGTTCAACAGCATTAACAAAGCTCCTGAAGTCTGAGGATAAGTGGATGCTTAAAACCCATGGAGCTGCATCGGATGGAGGCCCAGAGCTGAAGTTAAGCAGATGTTTTGGGGAGCAGGGCTGGACGGCTGCTGATGGCACAGCACAAGAATTAAACATGTGTAGTGAGAGCAGGCTGGTCTCCTGCACATAGGAAGGTTTCTAGTAGATGTGTGTTTATTTATTTTCCTCCAAAGCTTTTTTTTTTTTTTCCATACAATAACATCTTCAAGCTGGAAATCCAGAGCAAATATCATTAATCTCATTTTGTAATCAAGTTTGCTTGTGAGTAAGGGGAAACTGGCTCTGCCCATCCTTAGTTAATTCCTTTCCCCCAGCTTTTTTATCCTCAGCGAGGAGTCCAAGGGTTAAGCCATCCCAACATGCCTCACTCTCAATTTATAAACCAGAAAATCTTCCATAAATCAAAAGTTACAAACAGACTTTGTAATGTCATAACTCTTGTGACGGCTCTGCCTTTGATTGATTCCTATACATACATTCTGTCTGATTACCATAATGTGTTCTTGTGGGACAATTCCAGCAGGGCAGAGGGAAGGCGCAAGGAAAGAAGTAAATAACAAATGGTCCTGACTCCTCCTCATCGAGAGTGATTTCAGTCCAATGTTCCATCATATCAACTGGGAAAGAGAGTCTTAGGGTTTAGGCAATCAATTACAGATCTGTGTAGAGGCAGACACAATCATTTCCTTGATTGTCACCAGTCTGGAGCAGTGACACAGGGAAGTGATCCATCAGTCTATTTCCAGTGACAATCAGAGAAAGATGGCAGGCACTTGGACACTCACAGGCCCCTGGATTGGCTGGCTGGCCAGATTGAAAAATAGCTGCATTTCAAACATAGCTAAACCTTTAAATACCTCTGCTGGAAGGTTTCAGACATTCCTAGAAAACATTTAGAGCTATTACAGGGGGTGGTGAGGAGAGTAAACCTGCCTTGAAGTGCATTAGAATAGATCGAGTGAAGTAACCATGGTTCAGCCAGGAATATCAAAGTCTTTTCTGATTTGCCAGCTTTGCTTTTCTTCTGCTTTAATGTTGTGTTTTTAACAGGCAATCTATCTTTTTTAAGCAAAGAACAGAAAATTAGCTCATCTTTGATCAGATATTTACAATTAGATCTAGGGGGCATTTGTTCTGTTGCTTAATGCTGCTTTTTCCTCAGTGTACAGGGTTTTATTTACATTAAAAATCATCAGCAAGATGCAAAGAGTGGTCAGTTCAGCAACCTGAGAAATCCCATCTTCTAATAACCTTTAAAACCCTGTCAGAGCCCTACAGAGAAGCAACCCACACACTCACTGGGTCCTTATTTGTATCTTCTCACAGCAAAATTCTTTTAAATAAAGAGAAACCACACACTGATGGTTTGAAACAGCATCCCCAGAGCAGCATCCCATAAGCTGTGGGAAGTTGGCTGCAAGCTTGGGATGATGGAGAAGGAGCATCTGTCGACATTCAGGTGTTGGATGAGTAATTTTGTGGAGTTGGGAACTTCCCAGGCACATGTCCCATCACTCCTCCCATTCACTGGGTAACTCAGAATCAAAACTTACCCTGCAGGCAGAGCAGCTGAGCCCTTGGGGACTGTGCAGGGATGTGTCCTCTTCATCTTTATCCTGATCTGTGCCCTCACCTCCTTCTCAAATCCTCACTAGTGCTGGATTTTGAGGCTGAACTCTGCCAGGGATGCTGTGCTTAGGCAGGGGGAAGCTGAATCCCCCCTGAAGGCACATGCCAATGAATTCAGGGCAAATCCTGCAAATCCTGCCCCTGGCAGGTCCTGGGAGGTGGAGAAATGGGAGCTCTGCCAAAGCTGGGAGTGAGGAAGAAGCAGCCCCCAGGCAGCTGGAGTTGGGTTTTTATGCTGTACCCCTACAAAGGACACATTTTTGGCAGTCCAGGGAAGGAGGGAGGCTCAAGGAGTGTTTGGTCCCCTCACCCCTCAGCCGCTGTGGAAGGAGATGTTCCCACAGGGCTTTCATTAAAGTCTGATGGGTCCTGGTGGGATCCAGCACCTCCCCTGGTGCTTCTGCTGCTGCCACAGGTGACACCCAACTCCCCAGCAGGAGCCAGTTCTGTTCCGTGCTGGGACATCCTCACCCCTCTCCTCCATGGACAGAACATGCCAAGCTGTGCTTAGGATATTTATCATAGTCCTGAGAGATCTGTGTTGTCCTCAGGCATTCCAAACACATGGAAACATCACATTTTGGTGGCTTTTCAGGTGGCAAAGGCATGAAAACAAAATCTGGGAGCTCACATTAAAATGTACCCAGGCCTCCTCTCTAGGACACTGCTGACAAACTTCTTGGATAACATTGGTCTGATGGCAAAATGTATAAAATAGAATTTATTATTAATTCATAAAGAGCTTTGATATCTTATCTATTGCTCTTCTCTTGTAATGATTTTTAATGTCATCATGGTTTTTAATTTTGCATGAAACCCATCGTCGTCTGTTTTCATTTGTTTGGTAAACCTTGTCTGTTTTATTAAGAAAATCCTGAGGGTTCTGCAGGTATTTCTGCAACAATAAGAATAAAGAAATATTAATAGTGATTTGTTTCTAGCTCAAAGCAACATTAATTTCAGCACTATATTATGAGGACTTTATTTTTTTATAATTTCTCAGCCTAGGGAAATATATTTCCTATTCCCAAAATCCAGTAATCCAAATAATGAGTGAAAAATCCTCGGTGTCTTAAGATCTTGTACAAACCTTAACTTACCATTTATTTACTGTGTGTGCTCCTGCAAGCCAATAGGAACCATAACTCCATTTAGATAATAATAATCAAATTATCCAAACCTGGGAGAACATGCTTTATAGATTTTGGTCTAAATTTAATACAAAAATGCAGTAGTCCTTGTTTGGAAGAGTTTATTAAGGGTTAGCAAAGAAAAAGCTTTTTCAATAGTCTATAACTCTCTAATGGCCTTTTTCAAATAAAATGGGAAAGAATTTGCAAAGAAACCTATATCAGTGAGCTGCAATTGTAACATTACAGTACAGGTCTATAAATCTTGACATGTTCAGAAGATTGCCTAAACCAGCAATACAATCTGTCCAAACCTCATTGTCTCCACGACCAGCCAGACTCATTTTAAGAAATGTATGTGGTCTTCAACCTAATTTTATCACCTTCATTTGTAAACTAGTCAATCAATCAAAGCATCCTGTGAGTCTAAATAGAAAAAGGAGTGCATTTTCATGCATTTCCAGACAGCACAGTCAAAAATTAATCTCCAGTTGATCAGACATTCCTTGCCCTCATCTCAATAGACCATCATTAGGGTCAGCAATGTATATTAAAAATAGAGTTGCAGGGAACTATGTGCTGGGGATTCTTTGCAAGCCAGATCCACCAGCTCAGGGCTCCCCTGGAGACAAGGCTGGGCTCACCCAGTAAAGAGCAGCCTCAAAATAAAGTTAGGAATGGAAAGAGGAGAACAAACTGAGAATTCTCATGTTCCACCGGGTGTTTTTTGCACCCTGAGCACAGGGAGTAACAGCTTGGTGGGATGGAAAGTGGGATTTCAGAGACCTCCATCTCATCATCCCTCTTCTGTTTCATATCTGCAGATATTATTCTTAAATATTTTCCCACTCATGTGTGTTTGTGGGAGATGAGGCTGGGGAGATGGGCAAGGGCTGTGTAATGTGCCCTAATTCCTGCTTTTCCATGAGGGAACTCCTTTGTCACTGGGCAGGTTTGGTGCTGCCCTGTGCCTGTATCCAGGCAGATGGGACTGACCCCCTTTTCTCTCCCTTCCAGCTGCTTTTCTCACCCCAGGCCACACTGAGAAACCAGTGAATGCTGGAGTGGGGCTTGTGGGGTTTTCCAGTTGGAGCTGGAGTTCCATAAAAACAGCAAAGCCACCAAACTGCCCATGGGTACCTGTCTGAGCAGCCCCAGGAGCCTCCTCTGGCTGAGCTGGGGATGGAACAGGTGAGGAAAATATTTCCCAAAACTCCCAGAGCTGTGCCAGGGAGGGCAGCAAACAGGGGTGGGCAGTGCTGGAGGGCACAGCACACCTTTGGCTTGTTTGGGAGCCTAAGAAATATTCCAGAATGAGAGCTGTGGTAGCTGAGGTCCTGTTTCCACCTTCCAAGCCAGGTTTCCTCTGGCTGCCTTCCCCTGCAGCTGCCACCTCCCTGGACAAAACAGAATTTTAGGACATTGAGCAGCAAGGACGTGGCAGGGAGGGGCGATTGCCCATCCTGGGCTCTTCTGGGTGAAGCTGAATGGGTTTGTTGATCTTAAGTCAGAGTTTCTGAGTGGGAGCAGAACTACAGCAGCAGTTCCAGTTCCTCAGATGAGGAAGAGTTGTTTCCTTGCTCTGGGGAAATGGTTCAGTCCCGTGGCAGTTGGGTTTTCTCTCTAACTCTTGACTTGCAGCACAAAACCCTGCTCCAAACACATCTCAGAGAAAGAGTCATTACAGCAGCAATGGCAGCACTGATCAGAAGAATGAATTCTTTATCTGACTAGAGTCTCCCATTTTTCCCTGGCTGATGAACATTCTGAGATGTTTAAACATCAAAACAGGTCAGGACCTACCTTTAAAGTGAAATCTGAGCTCCCACCGCACCGTTGCCTCCTGTGTGGGGTGTGTGTGCCATGAGTGAATGTTGCTTCAGGATGGAGTCACCTTGGTCCTGCTCAGGTCCTTGGCTCCCTGAGAAATGACTTTGGGACAGAGCCACAGCCCTGTCCTGCAGGGCACTGTGCAGTGGGAAGACACAAAGCAAGCCCAGGTGGAAGCTGGGCTGGATTCAACCATCTGATGAGCTCAGGCTGCGGAAATGGTGCTTCATTCTTGAATTTTTTCTTGGAAAATGCAAGAGGATTCCAGGGAATTGATGATACCCTCTTACTTATGCTTTGGAAGAGAAGGAAATTTATATTCAAGTGGCTCTGCCACAACCTGCAAATGACAACCTCGGAGCCGGGGACGGGACGGGGCAGCGTAGGCACCGTGTGGGGACATCTCCCCCAGGAACCATCCCTGGGGAGCTCAGGGGTGAACCAGCCATTCCTGATTCCCACCAGCCTCGGGAGTTCTGCAGCAAAGGCTGAGCAGCAGAGGAGCTTTCCCACACAGCACCATGGCCAGGTGGGGTTGGACATCACGGATCGAGGAGGAGCTGCAAGAGAGACCCAGAATTGAAGATCTCCCAACACTTTGGGAATTGAGAAAAAAATTATCCAACACTTTCCAGGCTTATTACTCCATAACTCCTGACTATCAGGCTTGGCAAGAACAATACATTGAATTTCCATGGAATATTCAGAGGCTTTAGAGCTGATTCCTCCTCTTTTCAAGTATTTTTTCCACAAGGGGTCATTGCAGAGCAGAGCAAGGATGACTTAAAAAAGAGGTGATTCTTTCCTTTTCTAAAGTGAAGTAGACATTTAGATGCAATTATTTTAATTGGGATCGTTAACAGCATTAATTTGTAGCTGAAAAACACCACAATGCCATAATAATAATAATAATAATAATAATAATAATAATAGTAATTTGGTCAGTGTTTGTGTCAACTCCATTTAGACTGAGCCATGTTTTAGTTTAACTCCTTTTAACAAAATAAAGATCCAGTCCAGTGGGGAGCAAATAAGGAGATTTGCCTCTGTGTATAAATGAAGCATTTAAAAATAAGTGTGGATTTCTGTGTGGTAATTGGGATAAAAGAAGAAGATTGAAGAGGAGATGTTTCTGAACTGAAATTAAATCCAGCCCTGCAACATGTACAGAGAAGATCAGAAGCAATTCTCAACCACTGTTGATTCCCAGATAACTGCCTGAGCTTCTGTTTCTTTTCCCTTTCCTTTTGTTTGGCAAATAAAGCCTTTTCAATAATTCAGGCAAATGGCTTGATAAATACAAATAATTGAGCAGATTAAGCTTAAAGATAAAAACATATTTTATCATATGTAACTTAAAAAGTAATCATATAATTAATGGGTGAAAAACAGAGAGAAAGATTGCCAGAGATTAAGATTAAGCCCTGCAGAAGAGAATGTTCTAACTAGAAATTGGTTTAATTAATAGCACATTTTACATAATGATTACAGTGTAATTGCGCTGACTAGCAGAGTGTCATTAAATATATCCATGCTCCTTTACAACACCCTAAGGCTAAAAATAATGAGTTACATTGAAAATCACTATGCAACAGGTTCATAAATAACATTTAAGCCTATACAAGGCGAATACTTATAAATAATAAATATTTGCCTTTTGTAATTGAAGAAAAAATGACAGCCTTCTTTTTCTACTACCCTGTAGATTGTCATGTTATAATGCTGAAAAGATTTTTCCCCCTTGCGTTCTCTAGAAAGTCTTGAATAATTGATTCAAATGCTAATATTCCACATAGTCTGACTTTGAGGAACAAATATTCCTACATAAAGAATAAATGCCAAGTTGCTTATTACCAGCTTGGTTTTACTTTGCATGCTGCAGTCCCCAAAAAACTCTCACACTCTATTACCCACGTCAGATGAAGTCAGTGGCCAGATTTCCTGCCAGAAGAGTTACATATTTTTTATTATTTTTTTATTTAAAAATTACCCCTTGTCCCATAATGTTCATCAGGCTCAGAGCTGTTATGCAGCAACAGCTGCTCCTCAGCTCCAAAAAGGATGATATCATAAAGCTGATAACTTTTTAATCTGGAGTTTTTCTCTGGTGCATCAGGAGGCTCCAATAAAACCAGGCTGGATTTCGCATCAGCGCTGGGCTGTTTGAAAGCCCCCAGAAGGGTAGAGCTGAGTTACCCTGGTAAAATAAATGTGTCCAATGACAAAATAAAGCAAGAAGAAACCTCCATCCAGAGCATGGGAATGTTCTGGAGCTCCAGCCTTGCTGCCTCAGCCTTGATAGGGGCAGGATTTGGGAGACATCCCCTTCTCCAGAGAGAGAATTGGGATAATAACTCAGCTTTTAGGGGGAAAACCAAACCTCTTGGAGCCCAGAGGTTTTCCATGCTCTGTGTGTGACCATCCAGACCCACAGAGCTAAATTTTGGTCCCAAACTAATCAGGAATAAAAATGAATAAATGGAGTGGAATCCAAGTGGGCAAAGCCACAAGGCTTGGGGTACCCAAACAGCTTCAATGCACAAACAGCTTTTCCACACTTTTTAATGGTATTCTCATCATGATTTTTGTTGTATTCTCACCCTTCTTGATATAAAAGTAGGTTTTGTAGTATTAAAAGCAGAAAATTCATATTGCCTGAGCACTGATGAAACAATGTGAGCACCTGCAGTGAAAAACCAGCAGGAGGAAAATACAGTTTGCTGGCAACAAAACATTCTCTAGGTGAGGGCAGAAATCTGATAATGCATGGGAAGGATTCTCTGGTTTTGGATGACACAAAATCCAACTGTCCATTATCATTTACGTTGGGTTTTTTGTCACCAAAATGAACACCTGTAAAATTTCCTTGTCCCAGTCAAACATTTCCCCCCGCTTTTCTTGAAGCAGGAATGATAAACCTTCCACAGGAAAATTACTCCTTTTCCTTCTTATCCCAAATACTGTGTAAAAGATGGAATTATTAAGTATTTGGAGAGTTTGGTGAAAAAAACAATGTTGATTTTAATGGAATTTCCATGGTGGAAGGGCAGAGCATTGGGAACATATCCTGATTTTCTGTAGGAAGCTGCATTTACATCACTGTTGACTTTTCACATCACTGTTGACACTGTCTTTTCTTTATTTCTTATCATTTTTACAGCTTCCAATGTCCCATGGGGAACTCCAGAGCCCAGGGAAAGTGCAAAAAGGCAGGAATGGACTTCCAGTGGGATGAGGAGGCTGGAGAAAATCTCCTTCCATATCACACCTTGGTCACATCACTCAGCCCTGCTGGGAGCTCCAGGAGGTGAGAAATGTCACCAATGCAGGTATGATCTTTAAATTAGGGTAAATTAATTAAGGTATTAAAAGAGAGAATTAAGGCATAGACTATTTAATTCTAATAAAGAAGTGTTTATTTGGATCCCAGTCCAGAGCCAGTGGATATCACAAATCCTATAAAGAAAAATATTTTTTTTATTATTATTATAGAAAAAAACAACCCAGGGATGCATTTTGCAACAGAAAAAGGAATAAAGCTCCTGGAGATTTAAAAAGTTTCAATTTGCTTAGCTGCAGTGAAGACAAAATACATCCCCAAAAGTACAAAAGGGCAGAATTTAATGGGAGAGGAAAGGTTAAGAAAGATGAAGAAAGATGAAGAAAGAATCCCTTCCCCTGTTTATTCACTGCTGCTGGGCAATAATATAATTTTCAGTCTCACGTCTCTATTTCAGACCACATATGGCAGTAATATTGGATGTTCACCATCACAGCTTAACCATGACTAAACAGGTTGATGAATGTCATGCATCTTATCATCATACATGCATATTTTTAAATATAATTCACTTTTGATCTGCACCCTTGTGCAGTGGTGAATGAAAACAGTTAAGATTTCTTCCACTGTCTGCCTTTAAATGTATTAAACAGCCCTGCTGTCAATAGATTATATTCTTGTACAATGATAATAGCCCAAAAAACTAAGAGGCCTTGTCAGGAATTGCAGTTGTCACAGTTTGATGCAAATGATTTTACTTGGTGTTCATCTGCTGCACAATCATCTCATAATCTGGATATACATCACAGCATGACATGTAAATTTCCTGCTACTCTGCTTTCATTTCCAGAGGCAGCAATCAAATGAAAACCATTCAACCTCACCAAAATGTATAAATAATTTTCATTCAAACATATTAACAGTCAAAATACGAGAATTTATCACAGAGCACTACGCCTTTTAAGAAGCAATAAAGACTTTACTTTTTAAGCATATTTCTACTTAGAAAAGTAATATGAACAGTAACTTGTGGTTTAAAAAGGGGATTTAAAAGTCCACACATAGCACCAAATCTTCAAATTTAAGTGTGTTGGTGCTGTTTTTCCCCAAGTATTTCTTGGGAAAAAATAGCTTAGAAGAGGGTTGGGAAAGTGGGAATAAGGGGTAATGCTCAAACGACTCCTTTCCCTTCAGATTTGCCCCATAAAATAAATATGAGTATTAAATACAAAGAAGAGAAAATACAATGCTGTGTCACAGAATCTGTGATACAGCAGACTTCCTCTATTTTATTGATTCATTTTCATTTCTACTCTAGATCAGATTTTAATTTCACTGAATTGAAGGATTTTTTTTTTTAAATCTATCAATTTTTAAAAGGTCTGTTACAAGCACAAACACCCTCCAAAAAGACCAGCTTTGAAATGCACCCAGTGAAATTCCAAAACACCAAACAAGGAGCAGGCTGAACTCCAGTTCTACCAGACCCAGCTGTCAAATATCTCCTTTCTGATCTCTTTTTGCTCTGCTGGGAGCTGTCTCTGTCCATGGCAGGGGCTTGGAATGAGATGATCCCAAACCAATCTGGGATTCTGGGCTCAAAGTACAACTGGAGATGGGGATTTGGGAGAATTTTCCAGCTGCAGCACCAGTGGGGAGCGGTGCTGGTGGTTACTGGGAGCACTGGGGCACACAGTGTGAAATATGGGTAAAATCAGCCTTCACTTATTGCTGAAATGAGCCTTTTTGGGGTGATTTTCCCTCCTTGCCAAACCACCCTTCCCTGTGGCTGCATCCCCAAATCCACTCCTGGGGAGTCCCTGAGTCCATCACCTGCCAGGGCTCCAAGGAATTCAGGAACAAAGGACACTTTGCTGTTCTTATTAATGGTGGTGCTGAAAAAAAATTGCTGCCTCCCTAGAAATTGGGTGCTTTTTCTGAGAAACAGGTAAAAACTGCTAAGATGACAGTTTTTCCCATTTTTCCAGTGAGTGTGTCTGAGGAAGTAGAAGTGCAATAACCTGGGGTACAGCAGGCTCAGCCATTTGAAATAAAACTTTGCAGTACTAATGTTTTTGTAACTGCTTTCATATTGTAATGATATTTTTCCAAGCACTGGTTTTATTTGATCTTAAATACCTTTTTGGGAAAGTCCAGTGAGCTGACTCTAATAAAATCATGCTATTGAAAAAAGGTTTAAGTGGAATGTTCAGAATAAATTACAAAACTGCATGCAAGAATACCAGCTAGTGCTGCAATAAAAATCTGGAAATGAGGATTCTTGCAATATATTTTAAAGAAGTAGTATACTTTTTTTTTTTGTTCATTTTTTTCACAGAATGTTTCATAATAGAAGGCCTTTGCAATGTGAAAGGGGGTGAATGAATAAACTGCCAAAGAAATTGCATTTAAAAAAAGACTTCACCTTTTTTTTTTTTTCCTGGAGCATATATTTCATATCATTTTCAATAACTTTTAGAACATAATAGGAAAAGTAATTCTCTTCCATTTTGCTGTACCAAAATACTTGAATTACATCATACTTAGATTGTCAGATTTCACTCTGTCTCTCACTCACACGTTCAGACCCTTTGTATCAAGAGCTGATATCTGGAAAAGGAGAGAGTTGTTTTTAATCCATGTTCTGGCAAGTCCTGAGTCTGTAGGAAAGGGCTTCCAGAATTTAATCAGGGCTTTTCCTGGGCTTCCTCTCTCCTGTAGATCCAACAGTCAAATTCCTCTGGCTGAACACAGCCCTGGGATTAGGACAGAAAGGACTCACTCCTCCATGAGCACCATTTTCTGTCTGAACGGGGAATTCCAGCTGTGACACATCTGTATCTGGAATGGCACAGGCAAACCTGGGACTGGTCCCGGTGCACTGAGGTTTGAACCCAGCTAGGGGAGAGAAAATGTGACAAAATTCTGACCCAGCTGGGTGAGCACCCTCAGAACCCACAGACATCCTCTGAGGTGCTCAGACTGTGGCTGGGTTTGTGCCAGGGTTTGTCAGGATTGTCCACAGGTCACCTCTGAGCTGCTCAGGGACAGAGGGCAGCAGTGGCAGGCAGATTTCAAGAGGTTTCTGCTGGAGGATGGGGATGCAGGTGACAGCAGGACAGGCTGCAAGGAGGGACATGAGCTTAAATATTCATCTGTGGCAGCTGTAATAGTGCCAGGCCTGCTCTGTTCTTTGCATTTTAAAAACTTGACATGAACAAGTTGCCTCATTGAACTGTTCTTCCCCTTGGACTCTCTGCTGGATCCAGGAGAGGGTGTCAGGTGCTGAGGAAAGGAGCCAGGCAAAGGAACCCACACAAACAGCCCCTGGCTGAAGCAAAAGCTGTTGTTTGAAATGCCTGATCTCCTGGAGCTGGTGCTGACAGTGGTCACCAGGAACCCTCTGTCTGTGGTGAGGAGCAGGAAGATATGGCCACATACTCAGCTCTGGGGGCTTTTCATCATGGGCTGTGCACCAGCCCAGGCTTCAGGCAGAAACATGAAAAGAATCTTCTCAAAATGTTTTAATTGCTGTTTAATCTGTGGCCTGTTCAAAGCTGCTGGGCTGTCCCGTATCTCAGTGCCTTCACCAAAAACTTAAATCCTCTTTACTCTTGATGGCTTCGTGTAACCTGCTCAAACATCTCCCAGCAAATGCAGGGAGAAACGAATAATTCCAAATGAGATTTGTCTTATCTTCATATTTCCAGCGCATCCTTCACCCCTCATCCTTCAATCCTCCTCTTCAAACCCCACCTGTGCCATTGCTTAACAGGCCCTTTCCCTAAAATCACACTCCTTCTCCTACTGACAGCAGAATTAAAGCTGAACCCCAGTGATTCCCTGGCCAGGGGTCTGCACGCTGCCAGGGTAATGGTTCATGGGCCAAAACCAGGAAAAAGGATTAAATTGACACCAGGTAAAAGTCTCAAGTGGGAATGGAAGCAGAAAGATGGAAACTACAGGCTCAAGGTATTGTAGGATGACTGCAGTGGATACCAAGGGTAAGGTCATCAGAGGAATTCTTATCTATTTCAGAGCTTTGGCTGCCTCATTGCAAAAGTGTTTGCTCAGAATCAGAGTAAATTAAAAATCAGGAAAATTAAAAATCAGGGAGAGAATATGGATTCAAGCAGAGCTGAGGGCCAGCAGTCCTGGCTGGGCTCAGACATTGATAGGAGGGGTTAGAGCAGACGTGACACTGCCAAAGGAATGTAAAATGTCTCAGCATCACTTCTGAGACTGGCCAGGCTCACATCTGTGCATCAGGAGCACGGACAGCCAGACAGAAATGTCACCCATCACCATAACAACAGAGCCCTCATTCTGCTCCCTCACTCCTCAGCTCTGCTTTCCACTGTTTAGAATTGTTGTGAAGAGAGTGGAAATTCCTTAATTGTGTCTCCTGTCTATTCCAGGAGAAATCAGTGTGTAAAGACAACAAAAATGCCATTTAGAGACACAACTGTAATAAGAAAAAGCTGAGGTTATCAGGTTTAGTGATATTTTATGTTGGGATATTTCAGTGTGGCTGAATTTGAGGCTGCAGCTCATGAATCCAGACCTGACTCCACTACTGCTGCTTCTTCTAAGTCAGCTAATTCTTCATTCACCCTCTTTCCAAAAATTAATTGTATTTATTTCCTTAGCATATCAAAGAACTTTAAATACCGATTTATGAAATGGACATGGAACATTTTAACAAACAAAATATTTTCTCAGATTTTTTTTTTGAGGCTAGATATACACAATTCAGGTGCTGAGCTCTGGCCAAAACATATTCAGTGGGAAACAGGAATTTAAAATACAGCACCTCAAAGTTCTGACAGAAAAACCCTACCAGGAGAACCTCTCAGTGCCAAGAGAAGCAGCAATTTTCTTGGTGGAGCAGCCTTGCAATGTCCAATTCTAACTCACACTTTTTTCTTTTTTTTTATGGGGAATAAATACCTTCTCCACAAACTTGAATGACCACTCGTGGTTTATTTCTGTAGCTTAAATATTTTTCTTTCATCTCTAGAAGGGGAAAGAGCCAGTGCATTTCATGCTGCTGTCCCCCAGGTTTGCTGCTGTCCCTCAGATGTTTTGCCATCCAGTTTGGGCACTCCAGGAAGAATTTGCTGCATCACAAGCTGGAAGCACTGAGGAGTCCAGAGCTGCTTTCCTGAAGACCAATATTTTTTATTGTCTTCTGCCCAATTAATGCAGTAACCAATCCAGGTGAGCAAGATCTTGTATCCATGCAGAACCATTGTCAGCTTGAGTGGGATCCCTCAGCCCTCCCCACATCAT